>NW_026782569.1:805000-812500 GCF_031769215.1 Ylistrum balloti
GTGTAATGCATCAATAAAAGAAAATAAAACTTGTCAACATCAGCATAATCTGAACTCAAATTCAATAAACTAGGAGAAATAAGAACAAAAGAAAGATTTACATGGAATCTCTTAGAAATGTACAAGGAGTGTTCCGAAAGAGTAAATGTACTCTGCTTCATCGACGATACGCACCATATAAATATTTGTCAATCCAAGAAATTAATGTACACATTAGCACCGCACTGGTCCAGGTTGTTATCGAAGAAGAAAATAGAATATTCCTAAATGAGGTCTATATAACTACGTACAACATGCATATATCATTTCATTTGACACCTTTGTCCTTACCCTATTTGGTGGTATCACGGATTCCCTGTTCCATGAGGATTCAACCTTGAAACTTTTCTTAATGAAGGCAGCACGTTATGTGGTCAATGCCGTGAACTTTCTTCCCGTAGTCGTGGTGAATATCTGAAGTGCAATTGCATGCACCATGGTTCTTCGCGAATGCAATAGAAGACATTTGTAATTTTCACTATCTGCTTTGTGTGAACTGAGTTTTCCATGTATAACTTTTTAACTCACGCGTCCCTTTCAATCTGACGATTTTTCCTTTTTGTATGATATATAATAACTCCTTATGGAGGAAATAAAGTTTGATGATGATGATGACTAAAGAATCTAAGTCTTTATTTGCCGTATCTATCGCAACAGTTTATGCATGCACGACCATTTAATTCTTTGCTACTTGTATTGGAGAAGCAATACAGTTCAATAGATTGAGGTTTGTACATATATACGTTCAACATGTGATGAAGATGTGACGTGTGTAGTTTGATGACCATTACACGCGGCGGACGGTCATGATCAGGTTCTGTACTGTCAGTGGGTACGTACATTTACCTTATTTGTTGACATTCGATGGAGTTTTCGTGTATTGGTCACTGAAGTAGAAAACATACACCGCAAGTTAATCCTGCCTTAACACGCTTCAGGCTGCTGAGCACTACAGAAAACATTTCATTTGTGAAATGTATTTTCTTGTTCACTTTGGTTTCATCTTTCAGATTTAAACAGATTTAATTATTGTAAATATTATTGAATTCAATGAAGTCAAATATTAGGAAAGGAAAAGTGATCCTATTTCAATCAAACGGACGTATAGCCTTAAACATACAGAAGTCACCAACGACGACTAAAATGTTTTAATGGTTTTATTGATTTATCGATTTTTAAAACTTGGTCATGATGGCGATTGTTCTTTAACTCACATTCTACGTTATTATAGCTAACGAATGCTAATTTGACGTAATATTTAGTTTCCCTTATTTAGAATAAAATAGAATGATGCGTGTAGAAACAATAATTAAAGTAAAACAACTAGAGAATATAACGAGAGCTTCGTACAGACCTGATTATCCGTAACTCGCACGAGCACTTAGAGAAGTACAGCACTTATTATCTCTAATTAAACAAATAGGTACACGTGAAAACGAAATTATTTCACCACAACAAATAAACATATCGATTACACATTGTTTCATTTTCGATAAAAGTGCAATAGCAATCAAAGCGTTGTGATTGCAATATAATATTAAGACTATGCTTACTAAACATCATATCACACGCTCGAACGTAATTTTAATGTCAAAATGAAAATCAATCTAGAAATTAATTGTGGAGGTAACTTTTAGATTATTATTCACAAAGTATACATCGCCCACTGAAGATCATATTTCGGTGAGATAATATTACACATTAAAAGCTAAAAAAATGTTTTTTACAGGAGGCCATATCCTCAACAAAGCTTTATCTATAAGATGGCAGGAGATTAACGTCAGCCAGAGGATTGACACTGCCATAATATCGACAAAAAGATCCCATATCTAATTTGCAGGGCACAAGGAAAGACAAAACACGTAACTTATTAAATCCGCAGACTTGGAAACTGAGATAAACGTAAATAAAATCGATGGAGTTAACACTTTTTTCATCGACATTCTTTCACTGCAGAAAAGAATGAAGATAAAAAATCTTTCACAAATACAACAAACCGTACAAGTATTATCTTACTCCGCGAATGCGAACCTCAGTTGCTACGATTTTACATTTAAAAAAAAAAATATTGGGTAAATTTTGACTTCAACGTTCTCTGGTTTATCTTCATAGATAGACATCATTGTAAATGCAGCGTTTGGTGTGATAATGGGACATTTTATGAAATTTCTTATCTGTAAGAAATGTGTAATTAACAAATAAAACGTTATCATTATTTAGTATTAATGGGTTGTAATGCTGTAATCTGCGGGGACGCGCGATCTTAATTTACGCACGCAACGTTTGGAGTCACTCAGTGAAAGCGTATACAATATTTGATTGAAATTAAACAAAAATATCCAGCCATGGTATTTTCAATTTGAATCATCGGAATTGACTGGAACTGAAGCATGCTACTGTTGTTCTGGGTAAGCTGTATTCATAACGAGCTATCTTATTGACGCGGCGGCGAAATTCATAAAATGTGCTTAAAGAACTCGGCCAATAAACGACCATTTCAAAATATCAAATATATTTGCCATTTCTAATATATTAGCATGAACCTTCCTGAATTATTACTTTATATTGGCAACTGATGAACGAGTCTCTGAGACAACCAATTTTAAAATATAAGTATCAATACGAAGATTTTAGGTGTATTGTAGTAAGTGGTGGATTGCTTCGTTTGAACGGACGGCAATGATTCCGACCGAAAGCAACAAAGTGTTCGCTAAAGTACAACGAGGCTAGAGGATGATGAGAAATTAAAGATACATGGACCAGACGTAGCAAAACAACAGGTTCAATAAACAAATTTGCGACACTACCCCCACGAGGACAGAAAAGTCAATATCTATCCTTGTAAAGTTTAATCGTTCATATGTTAAAAAAAAGTATTTTTCTCCAAATTCCAGATCAGCAAGAATGCATTAACAATAAGTGCATTGACTAGTTTCAGGCCAGTCATTATTACAATCATATGTTTGTCAGATCGCCATCCGTACTGTAAATTATACGTCACTAACCGACACTGTACATTTCATTATATCATTTAAAATCAAAATTTCACCTCCACATCGATGCAGTTGCCATTTTCTTGTCACCACTCCGAGATATGCATCTAACAAATGCATGCAGAACAAATCTTATCACTTCAGTTATATCGCGAAGACTGTTGTTACATATCTGCACTGAAACAGAGGTTACATGTATTTATCTGTTGTCAAGCTTGGATAGCAGTCAAAATAACATTTAAATCATACAAATCGCATAGATGTCACTACCCGCGACTACAGTAACACCGAGACGACTTCTCTCACCGGTCTGATACATTTTATCATCTTTATCAAAGAGACAGAAATAACATTTGTCACCACCTGATACTTCAAATAAATGTTCCGTCAGAACACGAGCAGGAATTCGCATTTTCTTACAACTCTGATAGAGTAACACGTAAACAGTAGTCAGAATATTGCCACTATATAGACAATAGTTAAATCTTTCTCATTAATGAGTCAGTAGTCACGCCTTTGTCACCATTAAGACAGAAGTCACCTCCCTTTCATCGTTGAGAGAGAGAGAGAGATGTACAGTCACTATCACCACTGAGAAAGAAGTCACGTCGCTTGTCGCCATAGTGATAGTAGTTATGTCTTTGTCACCATGGGGACAGTAATCAAGTCCCTGTCAGAACTTAGACTGTAGTTATATTTTCTTTAAACCTAAGGCAGCCGTCGCTCCCATGGCACCAACGAAACAATAGTCCAATTTCAGATACCACACAAGACAGAAGTTACATCTCTGCTACCTGTCTTCACTACCAGGAAAGAGTCTCCCTCTCTCTATCACCACTTGTAAAGTATCCCTCTCTCTGTCACCACAGAGATAGTAGCTCTCTCTCTCTCTCTCTCTCTGTCACCACTAATACAGTAGCCCTCTCTCTGTCACACCACTAATACAGTAGCCCTGTCTCTGTCACCACTAATACAGTAGCCCTGTCTCTGTCACCACTAATACAGTAGCCCTGTCTCTGTAACCTCTAATACAGTAGCCCTGTCTCTGTCACCACTAATACAGTAGCCCTGTCTCTGTAACCACTAATACAGTAGCCCTGTCTCTGTCACCACTAATACAGTAGCCCTGTCTCTGTCACCACTTATACCGTGTCTCTCTCTGTCACCACTAATACAGTAGCCCTGTCTCTGTCACCACTAATACAGTAGCCCTGTCTCTGTAACCACTAATACAGTAGCCCTGTCTCTGTCACCACTAATACAGTAGCCCTGTCTCTGTAACCACTAATACAGTAGCCCTGTCTCTGTCACCACTAATACAGTAGCCCTGTCTCTGTCACCACTTATACCGTGTCTCTCTCTGTCACCACTAATACATTAGCCCTGTCTCTGTCACCACTAATACAGTAGCCCTGTCTCTGTCACCACTAATACAGTAGCCCTGTCTCTGTCACCACTAATACAGTAGCCCTGTCTCTGTCACACCACTAATACAGTAGCCCTGTCTCTGTCACCACTAATACAGTAGCCCTGTCTCTGTCACACCACTAATACAGTAGCCCTGTCTCTGTCACCACTAATACAGTAGCCCTGTCTCTGTAACCACTAATACAGTAGCCCTGTCTCTGTCACCACTAATACAGTAGCCCTGTCTCTGTCACCACTAATACAGTAGCCCTGTCTCTGTCACCACTAATACAGTAGCCCTGTCTCTGTCACACCACTAATACAGTAGCCCTGTCTCTGTCACCACTAATACAGTAGCCCTGTCTCTGTCACCACTAATACAGTAGCCCTGTCTCTGTCACACCACTAATACAGTAGCCCTGTCTCTGTCACCACTTATACCGTGTCTCTCTCTGTCACCACTAATACATTAGCCCTGTCTCTGTCACCACTAATACAGTAGCCCTGTCTCTGTAACCACTAATACAGTAGCCCTGTCTCTGTCACACCACTAATACAGTAGCCCTGTCTCTGTCACACCACTAATACAGTAGCCCTGTCTCTGTCACCACTAATACAGTAGCCCTGTCTCTGTCACACCACTAATACAGTAGCCCTGTCTCTGTCACCACTAATACAGTAGCCCTGTCTCTGTAACCACTAATACAGTAGCCCTGTCTCTGTCACCACTAATACAGTAGCCCTGTCTCTGTCACCACTAATACAGTAGCCCTGTCTCTGTCACCACTAATACAGTAGCCCTGTCTCTGTCACACCACTAATACAGTAGCCCTGTCTCTGTCACCACTAATACAGTAGCCCTGTCTCTGTCACCACTAATACAGTAGCCCTGTCTCTGTTACCACTAATACAGTAGCCCTGTCTCTGTCACCACTAATACAGTAGCCCTGTCTCTGTCACCACTAATACAGTAGCCCTGTCTCTGTAACCACTAATACAGTAGCCCTCTCTCTATCACCACTTGTAAAGTATCCCTCTCTCTGTCACCACTAATACAGTAGCCCTCTCTCTGTCACCACTAATACAGTAGCCCTCTCTCTGTCACACCACTAATACAGTAGCCCTGTCTCTCTCTCTCTCTCTCTCTCTCTCTCTGTCACCACTAATACAGTAGCCCTCTCTCTGTCACACCACTAATACAGTAGCCCTCTCTCTGTCACACCACTAATACAGTAGCCCTGTCTCTGTCACCACTAATACAGTAGCCCTGTCTCTGTCACCACTAATACAGTAGCCCTGTCTCTGTCACCACTAATACAGTAGCCCTGTCTCTGTAACCACTAATACAGTAGCCCTGTCTCTGTCACCACTAATACAGTAGCCCTCTCTCTGTCACCACTAATACAGTAGCCCTGTCTCTGTAACCACTAATACAGTAGCCCTCCCTCTGTCACCACTAATACAGTAGCCCTCCCTCTGTCACCACTAATACAGTAGCCCTGTCTCTGTCACCACTAATACAGTAGCCCTCCCTCTGTCACCACTAATACAGTAGCCCTGTCTCTGTCACCACTAATACAGTAGCCCTGTCTCTGTAACCACTAATACAGTAGCCCTGTCTCTGTCACCACTAAAACAGTAGCCCTCCCTCTGTCACCACTAATACAGTAGCCTTGTCCCTGTGACCACTAATACAGTATCCCTCTCTCTATCACCACTTTTACAGTTTCTCTCTCTCTCTGTCACCACTGAAATAGTAGGCCTGTCTCTGTCACCACTAATACAGTGGCAATCCCTTTGTCACCTCTGAGGCTGTTGTCACATTTGTCACCACTGAGGGAGCTGTCGTGCCTCTGTCAACATGTTCCAGTTCCATTTCTGTCATCAACGGTTATCATCAATTTTCAATTATTTTGTTGTATTTCTATCGTCACTAATACAATTACATATTTAACACTGTTGAAGTAGTAGGTGCGTCTATGTTGCTTTGCCGATGTGATAAACAGACTAGCATTGTCTTTACTATAACGAAACAGAAGTAGCATGGCGGTTGCGTAGTTACCTCGTTGCTACACCTACCCAGCTAAGGCGGAAGTAATCAACTTCACATTTTAAAAAAAATCAAGATAAATTACCAGCGAAAAGGCACCGCTTTCTCTGTTAGGGAACAAATAAGGCTGTGTTTCCGTGGGGATATGCATATATACTGCCTACCAATGCGGAAAACAAATTTAAAACGCGACATCGCATTACATAAATCTCCAGATGTAATTGTTACGTTTCTAAGAGTGTGGGCTACAAGTTTATATGCCTGGGTTTGAAACTTTCGTGCTCATTTCAGTGTTTACGATCCCATTAGAAACTGTCATTGCTCGAAAGCATTTGTCATCTTTGGTCACAATAGTACGTTTCAGTCACTTTTGAAAAGGAAAGGTAATATAACTCAGGGATTGACAATCCTGGTTACGTTTCAATCTATATTGTTCATTAAAAAATTCAAGAAAGATAACCCTGGTGCGTTGGTGGACAATTTATTTATCTTTGTAGTTTTTTTTTTTATTTACTGGAATAATTGCCCATTCAGCAGTCAGTGTCATTTTGAGGAGGGACCTCTTAGTAACAAACGGGAGGCACTTTATGTATTTTAAGAACAACTAAGGTGATGTTTCTCTCCCGAGGCCAAAGACACGACGGCACTGACCGGGTCCATCACTCAACATCGTCTCAACACAAACCAACACGGATCGGGGTGTCAAACCACATAACAGCACTAGCGGAATTGTGCAATCTGTGTTTTGTTGTTGTGTTTTATCTATATAAGTAATGAATCATCACTTAATTCATGGTCATGTATTTTTTAATTTGTCAGTTGTGTTTTCTGCCAATCACAATGTGCCTTAGGATGTAACTTGAGTGTAAAATTTATACCTGTACGATATGTATTCCTGAAAACAAAAATATTTTTAGTGTTTATTTTTTTTATGTATTTTGCAACATTTCTAATAAAACGCACATCTTTAGCATGAACATTGGTTACGTCACATCCGGAAGTAGGGTATGG